>NC_134575.1:11918349-11945849 GCF_050947875.1 Dermacentor variabilis | reverse complement strand
CGCCGCGGCTCTGTGCGGTCATAATAATGGGAACGGTCGTCGGCTGCGTTGTCTCCGTACAGCGGTGTCGATTTCAATCTGATGGAATGGCTTTTCTATGTCACCCCGTGGGCGTCTTGTTTTCGATAGCAACGGCTCGCCTGGGAAGAAAGGTGGCGCGGTGACCAGATAACCGATAGATGTAGGGACCGACTGCAGTGTGCTTCTTCCTTTCTTTCCTTCTTTAAATTCACGTAGCGCTATCTGCTGGGCTTTTTGGGTAGCTGTACGAACTAATTGATTTGGCAGTTTCTTTAAATGCAAAGAAGTGTGCACAGGTGCCGCCAGAATTAAACGTATATATAGGAATGAATACACAGCTATAGCGGCTTAGCTTTGACAAACATGGACTGTAAGTAGCAAACATCCAACGTTCTCAAACGAAGATGCATTAAGCTAGCACCATTTAAGGCAACCCAACCCGAAATCTACTCTCTGCAGGATTAGCAAGAAGGCGCTTAATGCGTCCGAGTGAAGTATGACGGTATTGATGAACTGGTCTTAGCTTCGAGCCTGACATTCGCAAAACGTGTGCGGGGCTGTGTAAATTACAATCGTGTAGCTATGTGTGCAGCATGTAACTATCAGCGTCTGCTAATACGCGGGTGTTTCGCTCGATGTCCTTGAGGAAGCTTGGGCATATGAGTTTTAACTGGTGTTATATTGCGTTAAGCACGACTCGTTAAAGAGAAAGAAATGAACAAAAACATAGGGTAAGGTCATTATTGAGAGTGCGAGTGTCGTACTTAAAGGAAAATGGCATTGATTTAAATGACATTGCATTGTCAGCGGGGAAGTAACGGGGAAAACAATGCAGCATACAATAGAGTCTTTCGGAGTCGGAGAGAGTCGAGTTGACTGAAAGTAGCTGTCACGTTAAAACAATGCAGCGTCGCTGGAAAGCTGTCGCAAGGCGCGTTGATGCTGCTTATGTACTGCGCGCAACAATATAGCGTCTAACGACTATAATAGCGACAACAATACAGCGACTGCGGCTACACTGCTTATACGTTGAAAGGGAAAGCGAACTTCCATCGTTCACCTTGCGCGGACGATCTTCTTCATTGACAAAACGGTGCATTAGGACCTTACTTAGCCAGCGCGCTTTGCACCGTCGTCTGCTAACTGTTCGCGAAAGCAGACGGCAAGATTGGGGGGCCCTTGCGTGCAGACGGTTTCGATGAAGCGTTGGGGGTATCACCATCGTCTGCTGCTAACACTATAGCTGTGTACAATAGCCAACACTCGCAGTATCGCGCCCAATTTGTCTTGCGATCATGATGGCCGTGCAGAGGCGTTTGAGTGTGTGTTTAACTCGATGTATGTTGAAGTTGGGCCAGTTGATGAGAGAACATATTTCGGGAAACAGCGTTAAAGACAGGTCCGGTGTGTTTGTCCCCTCAAATCTAGCCTTTTGCATCGTTTTCCGAAGTGCGTTCGTTGCTTCACAAGCGCGTTAGCTCGACGTCACCTGACTTTCAGATGAACCAGATAGATGTTCGCACCATAGTGTATATTGGCGGCACTTGTAACTTCCGACTAAGCTCGACCACCTGCTGCGGAAGAACATTACTTCGCACTGTAATATGAAACACAGGACCAGCACGTCTGTATGCAGGGCGTCCGAGCTAACTTTAGCCAGAGCTTAAAAATATGCAAATGCCACGTAGCTGGACAGAACAAAGGTAATGTTGTTTGCCGTCGCTTGGAGATACACTATTTTTAATTCCGTCTAATTGGATAATGATAGTCTTGATTAATTTCTCAAATATTATACTTAGATGAAAAGTGTTAATGACAAAATTGCAGAGCGACATGAAAAACTCCCGATACAGCTTTCTGTTGCTCAATACGTGCTGCATAAAAGTGTTTTTCCGAGCGTGAAAGAAGCCCGTGAATACATGTAAAGTGCCTCGAGCGGCCAGTCTCGCGGCCGCAGAAGCATTTAGAACAGTCACCACGTGCATCTGTCTTCTTCTTGTATGGACTCCAATAACTGTCCCCCCCCCTCCCCTTCATGTTCTAACCTTAGCAAATATTTGGCAATTAGCGCATTCTCGAATTTCTAATACGAATCGAATAGCAGTTCGATTCGTACGCGAAATGTCCCATGTTCGCGCGGTGTACCTATAGGTCTATATACCTGCATGACGCGGCCACGTTCTGCAGTGCCCTCCCCGACATGCTGCACAGATCTAACGAGCGCGAGCCCGTAACGAGGCCGGCGAGCAGCTGTTTCCTCTCTGTGTGTGCGACTGTGAACAGCTTGCCAGATGGCGAACAATGGCCGGACGCGGCGCGCGCCTGGATCCTCCGCGGCCTCTGTGGCGTCGGTTGGTTTGATGCGGCTGCAAGTCGAGGAAAAACGGGTTAGCTGCGAAGAAAAAAAGTGAAGGACAGGCGTTTTAAAGACGCCCGTCTCGTGCATTTTGGTTTAATAAGTGTCACGTTGATGGGAATGGTTGCGCGGGCTTCGTATGTTCATGCCGAAACGCAACGTGAATGGAAGCATTGGCAATAGTTAGGCATAGTGTTTTTATAAGCTAGTATGGCAGATACAGGCTGTTTTCAGAATTTAGCGTTATTTTTTTTTTTAATTTACCCGCCGCAGGTTGGCTTAGCAGTTATGGCTTTTCAGTGCTAAGCACGAGGTCGTGGGTTCGGTTTCCGACCGCGGCTGTCGCGTTTCGGTGGGGGCGAAATGGAATAACGCTCATGTACTTAGATTTAGGGGCACGTTACAAAACCACCGGCGGCCGAAATTAATCCGGAGTCCTCGAACTACGGCGAGCCTCATGTTTAAGATGAGGTCGTGGTTCTGGCACGTATAAGGTCCCATAAATAAATTATTTTTTTAGTTGGCTCAGAGTTGTGAAATTGATGCTTGATATGTTAAGTCGCCAAAGTTTCAATAATTATTGTGGATTGTGGTAGGTATAGATATATAAACACTGCTCCCAAGAGCCGCTTCGATTTCACCCCCTTTTGATACAGCAAGCGTTGTTTCAACGGGCTGGTATATTGTAACGTTTCTATTTCAAACGCTATGTCTCTTCCCGCTTCATCGATGGTGCGAGCGGCTCTCCGCCCACGTTATCACCGGTATCGGCCGGCCGTGGAGTGTGGGTGATAAGAAAGGAATAGAATGAACGAAGGGGAATATATGGAAAATGGAAGTTGGCCTCGAGATAAGAGCTTGATCGATAACCGTGGGAATCTGGGGCTCCAGTTTAGTAATTTAAGCAGCGGAGTTTCGACGCTTAGTCCCCATGTGAAAATTAGTTGCGAAATTCGCGTCACTGATTACGGCAGAGGCGCACTGCCTTAGCTCGCTGAATTCAAATAATCTCCGAGTTTTCTTGCGAGCTCTCATCAGCTGCGTATTTATGTCCCGCGCTTGAACACTTTGTCATCGAAATAGAATCACTGCACTTACAATTTGCTGCTCGCGTTGCAACTTGTTCTGATCGTACGAGTCCGTTACCTTTGTTGTGAAGGGTTAAATGGACACTAAGTTAGCTTATGCTCGTGAAATCATATTTCGTTACCATGTTTTCATTGGCTTGACATTAAAAAAAAAAATTTATGATTGAAAAAAAAAAGATCGGAACCTAACCCCCCCCCCCCCTTCTTTTTTAAGTTTTGCCCTGGAACCTCGACGTTATAGGTCAGTGCGACCTCATGGATTTCAACATACTACTTTCTCGTACGCTGGCCGTCTTTGGCACAGGAACATCTCTCGAAACTTTGCTGGGTGGAGATATTGTTTCTTTTGTGATGGAAAGCGGCCCTCCTATACGCATAACGACTTTCCTAGACTCGAGCAGGCGCTGTCAAAATGCATGACGTCGCGTCGAGTTGGTGCGGGAACATCAAGGCGGCGGCGCCACTCGTCTTTCCTTCTTTCGTCGTTCATAGCTTACAGTCACCAGCTGCTCTCACGTGAGGCAGGAACAACCATTTGCTAATGCAGAAGCGTAATTTACTGGTACAGCTTAACATTCTTTATTTCGTTTACCTATACACACCGCACGCCTATTTTAGGCTACAGAAACAGTGGGGAAAGGTAGACGTAATGGTAAAATTAGCAGAAGGGCAGTTGTGGCACACAGACGCAAATAATTAAGGCAGTTGGCACGGGCAAGTGAACTTGATGCATATATTTAGTGCTCTTCTAGCTTGAAATAAATAAATAAAGGAAGACGGTAGGCAAGCTAGACACAGTACAAGAGAGGTGGAAAGGGGCACGGTGGCGGGCAGGAAAATGTCGCCTATGCTCCGCGTGTCGCTGGCGTTGACGCAAACGAGTCGCGATGAATGGCGACACGCGCTCTCGACCCTGTCGACGCCTGCGGCGTCTGCTGCGACCTATTGACACGGACGGCTAGGCCTCGCTGGCCCGGCAGGCTCGTCGGGGCGTTTTTCTCCGCCTATCTCTTCCTCCCCATCTCCCTGACCGCGTGCTCTGCGCTATATATCTCCCGGGGCGCTTATGCGCGCGCCTAGGGGTGCCTGCGTTCAAGTGCACCGCGAGTTCTGGGCGCACGGATTGTAGTGAAGAAGGGATACCCCGAATGCGGTATACGGTTAGCGCTGGGAGCTCTCTAGGCTGCGGCCTCGGGTGTTGAGGTCGTCCTCCATTGCGAAGGCAGAGATATCAATCTGGCCTATGGGGCTTGCGCGGATCACTCGGCGCCGGTAATTATGCCAGCAAACGCACATCTTCCTGGAGCTCCAGCAAAATCCCAGCTGCTAACATCCATTGACGACCTGCGCCCGTTTCGCGACCTTTTCCACTTAACGTTCCCATTTATTTGCAGCGTAAGGGAGCGCGTTTTTCTTTTTCTTTTACATCTTGTTCACGGTGAAGATTCACAGATATATTGCAGGTGTGGATAGCAGCCCCTCTGCTACACATGTCCCAGTACACTCATACTTCGTGGGCTATAGCGACATCTGTCTCTGCAATGTCTCTTGTGATTGCTACGAGCAGCCGTGTCTTCTCCCAGACCTCTGTGCACCCAAACACCTGTAGGGAATGAAAGAATACGAAAAGGCAAACAAAGAAACAGCAAAAGATAGCGCTGCTCTGCAACGTTACGCAATACTGTGTACTCGCTGATTCACACCCCCATCGCAGAGGGATTATCGCGCTGTCGTCCGCTGCAGGCTCGTTTCCGAGACAGCTGTCCCGACAAGAGAGCGCACAAATAAGTATAAGTTGCAGGGAAAAATATCCTTGGCATCAACCAGGCGCGTCTGTGGTGCTAAGCCTGATACCCTGTTCCCCGTGGATTAACACGTCGTCTGCTTCGGCGAGAAGCAGACGACGTTGCGAAGCCTCCCGAGTCCCCGACCTCAGCCGTCTGCTCAGCCAGAGGTCGTCTGCTTCTACGCGTACATCGTCTGCTGCTCAGGCCATTTGGGACTTAAGCGTCGTCTGCGACCTTGGATGACTGCGTTCGGGAGCCGGTGGTGTGTGTAATGATAACTTCGTGGCCTTTCGAATCGACCTCCTGTACGTTTTCCTCAACCTTGCAGCGTCGAGACTATGTGAGACGGATTGAGGACTTTGTGGCTGATTACTGCGCACTTAATGTCGTGTTCATGTTAGCCTTGCAGCTTAATGGAAATGTCGCGCCCTTTCAATTTTACGTCCCCGCGAGTCTTTTGATGCTTTCCTCGCGGCATTTCATCCTTGCATCTAACGTACAGCTTAAACACGAACGTGGATGGTGTTTGTCGAGGATAACATGTCTCAGTCGTCTTTGTTCTATACTCAATTTAATGCAGCAGTGGAAGACAGGGATAAAACCGTAGCGAGAGCATTGTCGTGCACTTGTGCGATTTTATATATTTTACTCGTTAGATCCGTGCAGATCTACTGGATCCGTTAGATCCGCTCGTTAGATCCTTGCAGAATGTCGGGGAGCACACTGGAGAACGTAGCCGCGTCAGGTAGACCTAGGTACACGGCGCGAACATCGGACATTTCGCGTACGAATCTATTTGCTATTCGATTCGTATTAGAAATCCGAGAATGCGCTAATTGCCGAATATTTGCTAATGTTAGAACAAAATATTGTAACAAAATGGCGGCAACCCCTGCTCTGGACCATGGAGTGTGGTAGTAATAATAGAACGATTACCCTTAGTGATTTCAAGAGAGAGAGAGAGAGAGGTATATGAAAGGCAGGGAAGTCAACCAGAACAGCATCAGGTTTGCTACCCTACACTGGGGGTGGGGGAAAGGGGAATAGAAAGAAGGAGAAAGTGAGAGAGTAAGCACTGAGTACGTGTGAGAGGGACACCATACAGAAGGACGCTATAAACGGTCTCTTAAGTCGGTGCACTTCAAGTACTGCACTAGTGCACGAATCGCTTTTCGAGCTAGTGACGGGTGTGGCCACGGTCCGAGTATCTTTGACTCGGTGAACGGTCTCGAGTCCAGTCGGCGTAAAGTTGCCCGCAGAGAGAGGCGTTGGACATCGTAGCGAGGGCAGGTACACAATAGGTGCTCGATGGTCTCCTCGCACCCACAGGAGTCGCACATCGGGCACAAGGTTGTTTCGCCGCGGGAAAGGCTAGATGGCAGTTGTAGCCGTAGCGTGGGGTCCAGTTTACGTAATCTGCAATTGAAAGGACTTGAAATCCAGAGATCTTGTGACTTCTTGCGTGCAAGTAGGTGAAGTTCTCTGGCAGCGTCCGACCTCGCCAAAGGTGTTGGACGCGTCTTGGTATCTTCGTGGGCACACCGGGCAGCCTTGTCAGCTAGGTTGTTGCCGACGATGCCACAGTGAGCAGGAATCCATTGTAATATAATGTGGTGTCCTCTTTTCTGAGCATGGTGGTGCACTTTCCTGATGTCAGATATCTGCTGGTAAGTTCTGTGACGTAATGCAGACTTGATGCTGTGAAAGACTGCCTTAGAGTCACAAAATATGACCCATTTCTCTGTTGGCTCTTCGCTGATGTACATCATAGCGGCATTGAGAGCTGCAAGTTCTGCCGATGTAAGTTCTGCAAGTTCTGCCGATGCCGAAATTGTCGTGTGCGACAATTTGAATTTGACTGTAACGTTCTTGGCTGGAACGACGAATGCGGCAGTTGAGCTGGTAGGTGAGGTCGAACCATCGGTATATATATGAATGTGGCCATGATACGTCTGGTGCAGTAATAGGAGCGTAAGTGGCTTCAGAGCCGGGGCTGGATGATTGGACTTTTTTGTAATTCCAGGAATAGCAAAATTCACTTGAGGCTGTCGCAGGCACCATAGGGGAGAGGAAGGCTTCGCCGCCGGTGTAAAATATGCCGGTATGCACTCTTGATGAGCGTCAATCACTCGTGAAAAGGTCGCTTGAGGTCTCTCGGTTGGTAGGGAGGCCAAATGAAGGTCGGGGATCCTTGACAGATGGCGAATGTGCGCTCTGAGAGAGTCGACAGCTACATGTGTCTGGATTATACGGTATCCCGCGATGGCGATTGTTGCTGCTGTTGAGGTGCACCGAGGCAGCCCTAAACATGTGCGTAGGGCTTGACCTCGTATGCTCTCCAAGGCGCGAAAGTTCGTCTTGCATGCATTTGACAACACTGGTAGACTGTAACGTAGGAGTCCGAGAAACAATACCCTGTACAGCTGCATCATAGAATGGACTGGTGTACCCCAGTTTTTCCCGCAGAGAAATTTGAAGACCTGAGCAATGGCGACTAACTTCTTATTCAGATAGACGCAGTGAGGGCTCCACGAGAGGTTGCGGTCAATGATGACGCCCAGAAAGCGATGCGTCTTAACATAGGATACAGCTTGACCATTGATGGAAACAGGATACAATGACATTTGTTTGCGCGTAAAACCAAGTAATGCGCACTTTTCAGTAGACAGACTGAGGCCTTGTTGTCGGAGATAAGACGCCGTCATGGTTGCCGCCCGCTGAAGCCTAGCTCTTAGTTGAGGGCGAGTCACCGCAGAGGCCCAGATGCAAATGTCGGCAAATATTGCGACATGAACTGTCTGCGGTAGGTAATCCGCTAGTTGTATACCAGGACGAGGTTGAACAAAATAGGGCTCAACACTCCACCCTGCGGCACACCACGGCAGGTGGAATGGTCTAAAGTTGGGCTGTCTCCAGTCTGTAAGAAAAAAACGCCTTTCAGTCAAATAATCCCGAATCCATTTATATATCCGGCCACCAACTCCAACAGCCTCAAGTGAGTTCAGGATGGCCTCATGGGCGACGTTGTCGTATGCCCCTTTTATATCTAGAAAAAGTGCCGCAGATAGGCGCTCGTGGCTTTTTTTGATTTTGGACCCATGTTACGATGTCAGTGACGTTGTCGATGGACGTGCGACCTCGACGAAAGCCTGTCATGGTGTCCGGATAGATGTTGAATCGTTCTAGGTACCATTCCAAGCGAGCAAGAATCATTCTTTCCATCACTTTGCCGACGCAGCTCGAAAGTGATATCGGACGATATGATGAGATTTCAAGTGATTTCAAGCTTTGACAAATTTCCATATAGGCTGCTACGCAAAAGAAGAAATTGTATCTGTCTTTCCATGGAAATTCTGCGCAATTGCCAGTTTAAAGCAAACGTTTAGTCGAAGGCATTTGTGCTGTGAGCTCTGCTGCGGTTACCAATGTCGTGCTTTGTTTTATAACTGGCCGTTGTAACATCTGTTCCTACAGCAAGACTATGTTGGGTGTCTAAATTATCTTTCAGAAGACTTGAAATAAAGTTGGAATCTTTTTGGGCAGCAATATACATGAAGGCGAAGCAGATGTTTTCACACCGTAGCTGCGGAGATTGCAGCTATGCGTGTTGGGTTGGGCCGTAACTTATAGATGAGGCGCTTTGTCATTCTCGCGGCAATACGCCGAAATCGTGTGTCACTGTCACGACCTCCCCTAGAAACTTGGCGCAGCCTTTAATCTCAAATAAGTGACAGAATGGTCAGGTCGCAGACCTAATTTACTTAGTATTTAAGTCTTATCGTAGCATACTAGTCTGGAAAAGAAAATGGTCTATGTACTGTTCTTCGCATTGTGAAAGTGGAAGCTGCTTTTATTCGCGGGTCAATTGTTTAACGCAACCAAGTGATTACAGATCACGCTACACCGTCATCTAAATCCCCTCTCCACAATCGCTGTAGTTCAGAATGGAAATAGCCAGACGTAACTGGTATATACCTAGCAATTTTGCGCCTTTGCGGTGAGCTGAAGACTATACAATAGAGGACGTTACATCTGCGGCTGCGATACTGCTGCATATTGCTGTTTCGCATACAATAAGCCTGAACCCTTCTGTGCTATAAACGTCATTGCACGCATGCAGCAGAGCTGTAGATTTTGCAATGACGTTCGCGCAGGAAACTAAACAAATATAAGAAAGGGCTAACAAAGGGCTTATTAACGTCGCACGCGCTCTCTTTTCGCGAAAAAGGAAGAAAAAAAAAAGAACGAGCATGCATCAATCACCCAGCACGTCTCTCCTCTGCTTGCATTTTGCGCGCCTCTGTTAAGCAGGCGACGCAGAAAAAAAAAAAAAAAAAATGACGTTCGTCTGTTCGCGCGTGGCGTGCGGCTGATATGCACATTCGCGGTGGTGCAATTTTCGCGTCGTCTGTTCTCTCTGCCTTTGTTTTGCTGCGACACGAAAAGAAAAAAAGAAAAAGAAAAATTAGGGTGTCGTCTGCAGTTTAGCGCAGATGGAAACAGATGCGGCCGGAAGGGGGGAAGTGGAGTGGCGGCCATTTTTGCGGCTGCAAGGAAACTGCCTGGACATGGCCGGTGTGTTGAAAGAATTGGGTTAATTACCGGACGGTATGGACGAAAACTGAAAATACAAAAAGTGCCGACACCGCTCGCTTTGGCGCGTGAGC
This sequence comes from Dermacentor variabilis, assembly GCF_050947875.1. NCBI lineage: Eukaryota > Metazoa > Arthropoda > Arachnida > Ixodida > Ixodidae > Dermacentor > Dermacentor variabilis. Next base: position 11,935,930 of record NC_134575.1, on the reverse strand, counting down.
GTAATAGCGCTCCGTGGGCGTAGCTGTTATAGCGCTGTTTGTGCTAAAGTCTTTGCGGCTGGCTATATCCTCGTGGGAGGTTGCAGAAATTGGCATGCTTAGCAGACGGAAAGAACGCGCACGCTCTTCTGGCATCGGCGTCCGCGTGTATAGCAAACCGGTGGCGACCGAGAGCATTTTTTAGTTTCTTCTGCATCATTTGCGGCAGCGACACAGAAAAGGCGTTTTGTATAGCCGCGACCTCTATGCATGGCTTCGGGACGGCAATAACGCGTCGCCGTCTGAATGATGTCGCGTCGCCTTTGGCGGGAGTTGTCGCCATAATCTCTAACCACGCGCACGCACGCACATGCGTGTGACATATATCCCACAGACGTGTCTATATTCGCGTCCGGCAAGGCGACATAAGCGGCTCGCGCCGGTAATGTGAGCCGGTGCATAATATTACGGAAATGCAGCTATACGCATTTCTTTGTTACATTCGCTTTGGTGACCGGGCGAGGCCGAGTTCTTGCTTTGCTGCATACTTAACGGCGTTCTTTTTGATGCTTGTTTCTTGCTTTGTCCAAGTAACCTTCTTTCAGCACAAAGTAGCTCAAGGTAGATCTAAACTTCTCGGTGTGGCGTTCTTTCCTACGTGTAATTGAAGCTGTAGAGCTTCTCGCTAAATTTCCCAGAGGCAAATCGGGTGCTGCAATCGTTCAACTAACATAAGACTGATAGTTACTACGTATGCATTTGCCTTAGCTTAGTGCTTGTGGCTTCGGTCGTTTTTATGGCTTTATTTATTTCGCGGTATCGGTCTTTATTGGTCTAAAATTTCAAGCAAGCCTACTTTTGCAAACGCAGTAAGACTGTGTGCGCATGCAGAATCACTGCGAATTGTGGCGTCTGTAACGCACTATTTTGTTGAAATGATCAATCTGTAAAGTCTCAAGAGCGTTTGAATCCAAAAGGACGTAGTTTATGGACAAATACACGTACTATATATCCATACTTACTATGCGGTGTGAGCCGCCATGTTTGCAGTTTCCATAGACAGTAGCGCCACAGTGTATACTATAGCTGCGACTTCGGACAGAGACGTCGCAAAGCACGGTGGCCGAGAGGCGGTCGTCTGTTTTGCCGGAAGTTGTCGCAGTGCAATGTTGGAATCGTAAACCTTCCTAACCATGGTCGCCCGAACGTATAGCATCACGACAGATATACAATGACGGTAGAATTGGAAACCTATCTGTATTGTCTGTGTATGCGGCATGCTGCCGCCGACCACGAAGTGGGTTAGAATAGAGAGTTTTAGAATAGGGGCCCCAAACGTTTTTGGGCCCCAAAGAAATAGCGTCGAAGCCACTGCGCATGCGCAAGACGCAAACTCTGTTTGGGTTTTGCGTTGGGAACGCTATTTCACCGATTTAGCGGGAGCCCAAATAGCGGCCCCAAAAGCTTTGCGTCGGCAAACATGGCGGCACCCATCGAAGCGACGGCTCTAACCTATAGCACCAAACTGGGTTCGATTCGCGGTAACGCGAGAAGCTCGCAAGCTAGGAGAAGCGAGTGCGGTTATCGCTTTCTCTCAACTAGCGTGTGTTATGAAGATTGACTCATTAGACGCCGCTGATTTTGAATTCGATGGTGGATTTTATGGTTCGTAGGCCTAACACGGCTAAGCTTGGCTGGTGAAGGCTAGTAAAGTTGGTTTGCTCGAAACTAAGCGCAACTATTTGTTTGCTGCTTACAGAGAATAACCTCTAAATTGTACTTAAACGCGAATACACGCAAGTAAAAATTATTATTCCTATCATAAAATGGTATATTTTATTTAATTATTTCTAATAGTCTTTCTTTGACGCCGTAGTGGCGCTGTCAGCGCAAGACGCTATCCGCAAACGTCAAACCCTATTCTAAAGCTCTTCACTCCTACGTGCCCCAACACTAACACCCGCAAAGCTCTTTGGGGCCCCAAACTATCGGGGCCCCTATTCTAAAACTCCCTATTCTTGCTGTGGCGGGCGCGTTCCGACGGGGGCTTCAAAACTCTCGTGTACCAAGCTTTGAGTTCACCAGACGGTCAAAATCCGTCTGGAAACCTCCGCTATACGACGTCCTTCATATAGCAGTTAATCGACAACGCGTCAATATATGAGGCGTTAACCCGCATCAGTTAGCGGCATATACCGTGAGACGACGCAAGGTCATTCCTAGTGACACGCAGGGGTTTTCGAGTTGTCAGCTACGATTGCCTGTGGCAGCTGCTGTGTATGATTGAAATTACGTGTAAGGCTAAAGGCGGCGCACTTAATCTTTATTTTTTTTTCCCAGCCACGTAGCGCCGTCGCGTGCATTCGCGATGAGCGATCGGTAATTTCTGGCAGAATATGCTGCACTTGGTTATCAGCATAAAGAGTTTCGTGCAATTACTAGAGGGTACTGGCGCTAGTGTCTACGGGAGCTGCCAGCACACCAAGGTGGTCCAGCTAGCGTGAGAAGGATGGGTTAGTACATGCGTTTGCCTAAACTTTGTCCTTCTGTTACCTTAAACAGCTTCGGGACTTTGCAAACTGATAATTCTCACGAAGGTAATGCGTTATGAAGAACTAAATAAACATCAAAATTGTCTGACGGCAGTGTTCGCACACAGGACCTAGCACAGAAGCCCGATATTTTAACCGTCACGCCACGGACGCATGGACAAGCGGAACTATGCAATTAGCAACGAATATACGTGTTCGGAGTCTTGCCTTCTGTAATTAAAAAAAAAATGTATAGATCGCTTTCAAATTTAGGCCAATGAAAGCAGATAAAGTGCGATAAACGCAGCCACAAGAATGTCTGCAGCCACAAAACAAGACCACCCCCGCTAACATTCATCCTCATGGTGACTGAACGATTGCTGCGCCAGAGCCCTCTGGTAGCTTTTTGTACGAAACTGTGATTACCAGTATCGGTGTGGTTGGGTGATCCGACGCACGCAGAAGGTATACCTAAAAAGAAAAAAGACTTATGCGGTGCTCGCCGCCTCATGCGTACATCGTAAGCTCGGCGTAATGACCACGCCGAGGAAAAAACAATCCGCCTTCTTGGAAGCGGTGCACGAATGTTTGACGTCAAACGTTAGCGCGTCAGCTACGTGCGCTCGGTCGTCGGAGGGAACAAAAAAGCGAATGCCAAGGCATCTGCCGCGCGTGCACCTTCCACGTAACTTTTACGCCGCTACGCGTTTTCTATTCTGTGGCTTTCTGTTCATCGAGCTGCGATATGTTTTAGACGCGTTGTAGGAGAAGGCGCTTGTTCAGTCGCCTCGCTTAGCGGATGACGTCTTTTACGGCGTCATTTGGTTTCGACTTAAGTCGAAAGCGCGCTGGTCATCCGCAATGCATTATCATTTGGATGTCCCTAGCTGCGTCAGCCGATTAAGCAACGCGCCTTTCTAAGCTGATAGCTTCAGCCCTCGCGTCACTTGAGGAGGTGGAAGAACCGTTGTTTCCCGACCGCCCCTGTGCCTGGCTAAGTACAAAAAGAAAAAGACCATTTGCTAGAAACTTCGTAAGACAAACACGGGTGCATTGTTCTGCCCCATTCCAGCCTGTTCCAGCCGAATTGTGCGTCCATCTGTTCCTACGTGTAGAAACAGACGTTCGGGAACGACGCTGGAACAGACGGCTGTCGTCTGTTTGGCCGTCGTTTCTTGCCTGTGAGCGAAGGCGGCAATCTCGTTTCTGTTCGAGACTCGAGGCTCAATCGGCCTCCTTTACTGAAACGCGCGTTGTGCGTGCCTTTTTCCGGAACGACTGTGCGCTAGCTGCCCCTGTTTATGAACAACGGTGCTCCAGTGTGTTCCCCGTGTCCTTCTCCATTTTCGTTCTTGCTTGGCCTTTTCTTTTTCTCTTCGGTTTCGTCGGGCGTTGTCGTTTTATTACAAAGCGGAAAGCTTTTATTAGAGGAGGCGCTCTCTTTTGTTCTCGCGGAGTCTCGTGCGCCTTCTGTGGCCTCGCCCCGTAGTACGAATGGCTCGGCGTGGGTGGCCCGTCTGCAGTATCGCAGTCTTCTGGAACCGGGTGGTCGTGGTTGCAGACGACGAACAGAAACAGTTATATAGAAGCGCCCGTTTCGCTGCACCAGAAAGGCCGTTGAACTGAAAAAGAAAAATGGGGGCCGCGAATAAATAAGCTTTCCTAAAGTTCTGACTGCGCGCACCTTTGAAAAGTACTTGTTTTATTTAGATTCCCCGGCGTGCACATCTGTGCACTGCGTATCAGCCAGCGGTTTGTGATATTGGTTTGCGTGCTCCGCGAATTTTGGCGCGCTGACGTCAAATAATTTGTTTGCTGTGGAACGGCTTCCGCGGAGCAAACGATATAGTTTTGGCGTTGTGCAGTGTTTATCCCCGAGGCCGTTTTGCTGGCACCGATTTATCGATGCGCTGAAAAACGTTCCGCTAAACGAGCTTTTGTTGCCAAGTGCATAAGGGTGGTTTGCTGTGGAGAGCTGATCCGTTTAGAATGTTTTAATTAAACGTTCGTTAGGCGCTGTGCTGCTTAGGTGGCTTTCGGGCGGTCTGGCTATATTTACATTTATTTGAAAAAAAAAATGGGGCTGGGCAGGCTATGTACTGCGTAAGATGAACTACCGGTGGACCATTAGGGTTACAGGATGGGTGCCAAGAGAAAAGAGGCGCAGTCGACGACGGCAGAAGACTGAATGGGGCGATGAAATTAAGAAATTCGCAGGTGCAAGTTGGTATCAGTTGGCGCTGGACAGGGGTAATTGGAGATCGCAGGGAGAGGCCTGCGTCGTGCAGTGGACATAAAAATAGGCTGATGATGACGTATATATTTACAGGCGACGACAACAAAGTAATAAATTTACATATTGACAGGAAAAACGATCATTACATAGATTGAAGGCAGAGTTAAATGGACATACACAACTCTAAGTGAAGCTCTTGCCACATGCTTCAGTCGGTGCATGAAAATGGGATACATTAATAAACAGTTTCAGCATAGCATTACTGCCGGCTGCTAGTGGCGCGCACCAAGCCTTCACGGGTGCTAACTGATCTGCACCGCGCATTCACCTATGAGCTGTGGCGCGCATTAGATAGCACTCGCGAATGCTGATAAGCGGCCCTATAGGCTGTAACTATTTAATACTACAAGTGTTTGAGCTCTAGCGCAATCATCGAGGAGGTGGCACTATGTTAAGCTATTACAAAAAAAAAAGTACAGAGAAAGAAAGAAACAGACCTTTTCCAGGTTAGGCGCGTAGCCAAACTGGGAACAGTATTTTCGGTGGTACTTTTTATTTGGCAAGCACAGGCGGGCAGTGGAACGTTCCACTTCGCTTGGAACAGCTCAATGCGCCAGAGAGCCGGGCACACTTTTTCGAACCAGCTGTCAGCCGGGTGATGCGACGAAGACGTCTCACGAGGTTTCTGTTGACTTGCGCCGAATCCGCTTCGTTCGACGACTTGACCCTCTTACTGGGGCCTAGCGCTTCCTTTCTGTATATAACCTTCTATCCTGAAAACTTCTCGAGTGCTTCGCTAGCTCCGCATCGTTTAGCCTTTCCTCTGTCGCGTGTAGACCTCCGACTCGGAACCGCCCGGACGTTTGCCTTCTTCGCGACCTTGTTGCGGCTTCCGTTGACTTCCGCGTGGGCGACTTTTTTCATCGTCTGCTAAAGAGCTTCCTTATCCGTGCGTCATTCATGTTTTTTTTTTTACATTTGTTTGTTGTTTTCAAATCCCAATGGCCAACCGGCCTCCCGCCTGCTGCGCGTTCTCGCCAAGCACTGCGCTAACACCGTCCAGTGATGTTAAGGAACCCTGGCTTGATCCGTGTGTGTGTGACCTTTTATGAGAGAGCGAGAACAGGCGTTCCGTTTTCAGCCGGAAGCGCTGATGTTTGTCTGTCCGTTACGTCAGAATGGTTATTATGCGAAAATAACCAGCAAACTTCCGTCTTGCCCGCTGAAGTTAACCTTTCACGTACTTTACCATCTTTGCATGGTTCACTCCTTCGGCTGTAGACTCCGCTTTATGCCCCCTTCTATACAAAATTCCTTGTCTGCTGTCTTCTGCTTGTCTGCTGTACTGTTATCGTGATGATCAGCTTCTTTCGAGTTGTTCCTTTATTTCTTTTTCTTTTCTTGGACATTGCAATCTGTCCATGGCTTTGCCGTTTCTCTCTCTGACTTGGCCCTGCGCCATTATCGTCAATATCTGCGCTTACAACGCGTCAGTTTCTTGGACTTTAATGCTCCTGTGGCAGCTTGGCTTCTTTATTTCTTTCTTTTTTTTTTTCGTCGCCTGCTCGTTCAAGTTTTCGGGTGCCCTCTATCTGCTGCAGCACAGGGCCTCCGCATGCATGGCGGGCTGTTCGTCTGCTCCTGCTGGCGGAGTTTCTGCTCTCGTTTTGTGACCCCCCCCCCCTCCCGTGGTTACCCGTGGTGTGGTCCTGGCGCGTCCCCCTTTTTCTTTCCGAACCCTTGGAATAGCTCGGCGCGACCGCAGCTGTTGCCGCATCCATTTTCCGTTCCATGACAGGCTTCCCTGGCTGTTCCTTCGGTGCTCCCCTGGCGCTAGTTTTCTTCTCGGTATACCCTGACTTGTGGCTCTTCTCTGGGATTTGTTTCTTTGCCCTGGGTGTTTTGAGCGCAAGCCCGTTCTTTTTTGCCGGTCTTTTCATGCGTGCCATTTCGGAGCCGGCACGGATTTGCTGCTACCTTATCCCGGTGTCGTGGAAGCTGACTAGCTGGTCAAATTGCCGGACGTAAATTGCGTAATTTAGGGTCGCATATCTTTCGGCGCAAAACTTGTATAAAGTACAGGCGATTTCCAGGTTGCTCTCCTATGGCATTCTGCTGCTTAACCGAAGGTCGCGGGTCCGAGTCCCGGCTGTAGAGGCCGCATTCCGATTTGGGCCGCACCGGGACTAGGACCACATATGGCGTCTCCCGTAGGTAGCACCTGCGTTGTTCAATCAATCAATCAATCAATCAATCAATCAATCAATCAATCAATCAATCAATCAATCAATCAATCAATCAATCAATCAATCAATCAATCAATCAATCAATCAATCAATCAATCAATCAATCAACTTGCATGATGGACGGTACGAGAGAATGCATGCATGTATCTGCGGCCTAATGGGCAGAGAACCGGGCTGGGTCTTAGCTGTGGTCCCTAGTTCGATCCCACAGGGTGACGAGCACGAACCTATTGATTGCGAAGTACCTGGTGTGACAAAAAGCAATCTGTACGGTGCTTCATTAAGCGCCAATGCACTCAACTAATACCCTAGTCAGACGTACAAGTTTCTTGACAATTCGAGCGAGTGCACTTTACCTCGCTAAGTGTCGCTTTGGCGGCGTGGTGCTGGACGGCAAAACGAGGTGTCATGCGGGATTAATGACAGTTACAATCTATGGACCCGTAGGGTTTGGTATACGATTCTCAGGAATGTTACTTTACGAACGGTTATGCAGTTCTATTACGACAAATAAACCGCTTATTTACTAGAACCTTGCAATAAAATATTGAACTACTATTCCATTCGTTTTAAGCCAATACTGTAGCCAGGAACGTATCCTCCAAGATCCAGACGATCAGAATGGCGGTCCACGTGTCAAACGATTTCATTGGTATCGGAAATGAACGTTTAAAGCGTATTTCAGCTTCCCATGTGACAATTTGAAATCACAAGAAATGTGGTCTTAGAATTGGTCCCGACCTTGCATTGAGTGTTTTTATTTATTCTTGAAGCGCTCCTGTCGAGGCTGCACACTTCAGCGCAGCGAACTCGCTGGCATGTGCACTGCACGGGAAGTGCGACTAAACTTTCCGGCCGACCGCCTGCGAATCACACAAACGCCGAAGTGCAATCGCTCAAAGTTACAATAAACTTGCCCGTCTTGCTAAAAGTATTGCATGGTTTCGCCTCCTTTGAATTCCGCGCTACAGTCCAAGCGAGTTGTGTCGTAGTGTTGTGTACTGGGACGAAGAAGGCCATCGGGTAACCTGCCCCGTCTGCTCAGCACGTGTGAACATAATTGCCCAGAGACGGCTGACTGAATCAATGCGCGCAAATTTGTGCGACAGGTGCATCGAAAAATTACGTTCGCCCCATTAAGGTTAGCAGACTACAGCGGGTGGTCGTTGAGACCTTCGTCGTCTGCCAGCTGCCGCGTCGTCTGCTACTGCATTCTGCTCTCCCGGCGCAACCAAGCCCCGCCTTATGCCAACACTTGATATCGGAGCTGCGTCGCGAATTTTGCTTTGTTTCGCATTCCTGTTGAATATATATTGAGGCAGCGCGATTGCACTAGAACAGGAAATACACAACAGGACAACGCTGACCTCGAATAATTATAATTGAAAAAAAAAAAAACACCATCCATTTCCAGTCTTAATTTGTCGAAAACAAGAAAACGATCTGGCTTGGCAAGCATGCGCTCAAGTTGACGTACAAGTCTTTATCGAAAGGTGACATTTCTTGTTCCGAAAGGGTAAGGGTCGCCGCACTGACACGCATATATTTGGCGTTTCTTGTACAGATACTTTTATACAATTTATTTATTTATTTTTCTTTCTTCCTTTATTTCTTTCTTGCTTTTCGCATTTTTTCAGTAACCTGTGGTTACTGAACGGCGGAGTGCATGCGCGTTTATTACTCTCGGCATCTAAATGATTACCGTAAATTTTTTTCTTATTTTTTTGTGCTGTCTCGTTCTGTCATTGTCTTGTTCTGTCTTGGCCCACTGCGCTGCTTCAGTTATACCTGCGACGTGAGGCAACTGGCCCAAATCAAGTTGTTGCCTTCTTGTTTCTGCTTCCGTTTCTTTAACATTTAAAAAATTCGTCAGGTGCTTGGCGGGAGCTTATAATTGGCACTTGTTAAAATGGCGACATATTTTATACCATTCTTCTATATGTTGTACGCCTCCCGGTGGACCGGTTCTACGCTGTCCACCCCACCATGCACGATCGAGGAATGAATATAGAGGGAAGTTCGTGGTAGAAGGTCGACTGGCTTAACTTATAGTTCATGAAACGTTGATGCATGTAGATTACGGTACGCTCTGTCGACCCTTGACATCGAGCGAGTACACGGTTTCATTAGCTGTCGCAAACACGTCGTCGCGGCCATATACGGATTATCCTCATCATGGGCCTCTTAAAGGGGCCGGGTGCGGGGTCGCTTCTTTTATGTATATTCCCAGTTCACTTCTCTCACGGCAATGAAGAAACGGGCCAGCAGGAAAGAGGGGGAATAAGATGAAGTATCTGCCCGCAAGGCACGGCTCTTTTGGAGGTCCCAACTTTATCGTGTTACGCTTTTACTTACTCCACCTGCGTCCTTCTTTAATGTCGTTCCTATTTTCGTACATTTATCTCTTGTCTTTCTCTATCGTCTTATCTTCCTGCCTTCTTCGGTTTTGTTCTCACACCGCCGACCGTGCCCGCTTAATTTACCTAATCAAAAGTTTCATCGGAGCACTTTGCGTATGTGCATAGCGCTCCTTACATAACCTCTACGCCGTCTAATGCTCTTGGTCGATTTCGCCGGTCTCTTTTTCTTTTCCTTATTTTAGGCGCCCTCCTAAAATTACCCGCCGACGTCCCGAGCTGCCAGCAGTGAGCTTCGCATCGTCGTCTGCTCCATGACCCGTGTGGAGCAGACGCCGCCGCCGTGAGTGCAGCAGACGATACAGAGCGATGCTCTATAGCTACAGCCCGCGTCGTCTGCTGCAACAAGGCCACGAGAAAATGGGTGGCCTTGGTGTTGAGATGAGACAGTCGGACGAGGAGGGTGTGTACAAAGGTCGCAGGCCTTCTGATAACACCTCTGACGGACAGGCTATAAAATTGCGTTTCTTTTTAGTTACTTTTTATTTTTACGCGCGTAGTCGTCGTCTGCAGCGGCTGCTGCAAGCGCTCCATGCACGTGTGACCTCCTTCCGCGGCATGCTATATATCTAACGCCGTGTAGTTCACCTTTCATAGGGAGGCTGCGGGGGTTTTCGACGATGCGTTTTCGTTATTGGCAACCGTAGCACGCCCTCTCGACGGGAGGCATAGCAACTTCTTGACGGCTTTTGTGAAGCAAACGAAGTGCGCGGGCGTCGCCATGTTTATCAAGTCTGCTCGCGGCACGTCACCCATACGTGCGAGTGATGATCCATTCTCTCGACGTGTTTTTCTTTTTTCTTCTAGAAAAAAAATATGTCGAGCGAGTGAGTCCATTTGTCTGATGAGGCGATGCATCATTTGCGTTGTGTTATGGAATGAGGCTGCGACGAGGTGTTGGTCTGTGCTAGAGCTGGTAGGAAAGAAAAAGGGTCGGAGGGGGAAAAGGGAGATTCAGAAAGTGAGCCAGCTGCTCGCGTTAGCTACAAAAAATAAACAAGTTCGATATTTTTGCATCTGATACGTAACTCCTTCACTCAGCTGAAACCTGTCCATTGCTGAATACAGATAGAAAAGTTTGCATTTAATTCCGAAACAAGAAATATTAGATAATGTACATACTACAGTTTGTCTATCTATGTTATTATCGAAGCATTAGGCTTTCTACAATGCAGCTGTGCGTCGAAAGTAGGTATCATGTTCCATTTTCTGATATGTATGTAATGTTCGAATTCATTTCTGTCTACGTTTGCACTGTATACCTGCAGTCCTTGTGCGATCAGCTGCATTTGCGAAATCTTTCGGCAAAATACATACCGCGCATATAATCTTGCCGAAATCTGGCACGATTTCGGCGAGTGGCCTGTTATCCAGCAATCAAAAGCGAAGATAAACCGGACAATATCGTTGAAGAATACGGGGCGTTCCGGAGCGCCATGATCGTCGAGTATGACCCAGATAACCCCTGTGGCGGGACGCGGTATACTCTTGTGATCACCGTTGGGATGAATGCCAAACGCAGCGTGAAGAAAATCGCGGGGAGCTGTTGCTCCGATTTCGCGGAACTGCGCGCACATCCGCGCTCGCTCTAGCGCGCGCAGCCTTCACGAGACTCGCAGGAGACCGAATGAGATCGGCCATGTAAGTCTTGCGAGACGAGAAGAATACTGGTCTTTCGGCGGCGCACGCTGTGATGCAGGCGACACAGCGGGCAGACGTTGATGCCCTGTCGTCTGCTCAGCGTGGACCGGTCGTCGCGTCGTCTGCTACCGCGTTTTGCTTGGCAGCAGAACGAGGTCGTCGTTTGTTGCCATTGCGTTCGGATTGCGCATGCCTCTTGAGCTTTATTTGACGCGCTCCTTCAGCATGCTTTCTTGTAATCTTGGAATTTTTTTCGTCGGATTGCTCCCGCACGTGGCAATGATTTCGTCAGATGTATAGTTCCTTTGTTCTTTTTTCTCCTAGCGCGTGCGTGCGATTACTGTTATTTCTTCTTTCTGTCTCCACGTCTCGTGGGCGTGTTTTGAACGCTAGAACGCGCTTGCGATGGGGTTGGAAGAGCAGAAGGCGCTGCTATTCGTGCGTGGGAGGCGATTCGATTTGAGCAGACGGCGCAAGAGCCGCGTGTGAACGTCGAGTACTCGAACGTCTTATTGCACGCATGGTCTCTATCTCTGTCGCTTTTATTTTGCTTGTCGGCTGCTACTTTTCATGGCAGCCCCCTGTCATTTTTGCGTGCGCCCAGCGTGTCTTGAATATGTCAACGCTTGTTCGGCGCCCGAGACGAGCCGCGACGGGTCGTCTGCCTCGTGTACGCACGCATGGGAACTGGGTCGTCTGCTTCTCGAAACTGCATCGTCTACGGCACACAATTCCACCCCTCCCCCTTTCTTTTTTCATGTTCACTTTGTTTGTGTGATTGTGTAGGCACTCGTCGGATAGATTTCTTCTAAAGAACGTCGGTATCGATTTGGTGACACGTTACGTACAAAATTGATGACGTTTGCCTTTCTTTGCTTATTTTTTCCTTCTCGTACATCTTTTGAGACAGCTGCGACCTCAGTTGACATTGAACGAACGATGCGCGGCTGTTTTCTTCCGCAGAAGACGCGACCCACCCGATAAGAGCAGATGACACTGTTCCCTCCCACGCTGCAAAATGACCTCTGCACAGGACGCGAACGTCTTGCGTAGTGGCGAGGCGTTTATGTAAACGACGTCATTTAGCAGATAGAGAAGGCTAGCTGCAGGCTGTACAGTGTGTGGTGGGTAATTTAAACGCGACGAAGGCGAAGGTCCTTAGGGGCGTGCGAGCGCCATAGCTGTTCACTGTGCCGAGGAAATGCAACGCCACGCTGGTGCATCACAACGTCGTTTTGTTGTGCCTGCGAACAAGGAGTCGTTATACCTTGTCTCACACTGTGTTCCTTGTATTACTAAGGTGCGTTGCGCGCTACTGTCCAAGCGTCGTTGTTCTACTTTGCTCACAGAGACGTCGACGGCGCTCGTTAGGGAAAGTGCAGCGGTTAGAGCTGTCCTAAACATGAAAGCTTGCGTACTCGAAAACAATAAAGGTTTGCTTCACCCTGAGCTAAGGAATAAGGGGCAGTTGCAGTCTACAATTCCTCACGAGTTAAATACGCCTATTTCATAGAAATGTAGCGCTGCTGCAGCAACGCCTGTCGACGGAGCCACGTAGACCCACTGAAAATTGTCAGAAAATTGTAGTACATGTAGCGATAAGAGAGGAGAATCGCTTTTGTAGCCAATTGTATAAGTACTTTGTACTCGTACTGGAACATGTCATGTTATGATGCCGACAATGATAGTGGTTGCGGTGCTGCTTTTTTTTTTATTCTTAAAATGATTGACAGAAGAGATGATATATACTCTCCCTTCTTTCCTCGATATCCTTGTCAAACCTCATCGATGTTTAGATTGGTCCTTTATTGCCGCACAACTACAACACCGTCTTTCACCATCAACGCGTCATGCAGCATAGCGGAGGACCATCGCTACTCATTAAGCACTGATAGCCGCCGTCGTTTGTAAAGCTGCAGTGATGACTGGTTGATGGTTCGTCGAGCGAATAACGAAAGCGAGGTAACGGAACACGGGAAACGCAAACGGGAACAGCCGCAGTGTACCTGCATGTTTTCGTGCCTATGTCATTCTCATAATCCCTCGGTCCCATTAACGGACCGTCGGTGTATAGCGTACGAACCAGCCAAGACAAACGCGTGTCTCTCGAAGCGCTCGTATACAATCGTGCCGAACGACTCGTTGCCGGCTGGTGCGGCAAGACAAGCCGACCGGCTGGCATTTTTCGCCAGCACGCGTCGCATTCTTCGGCGTGGCGCATGTAGAACACTTTCCCTCGTGTTCTCAATACCGCTCGCGTATAGCACAGACCGCGCACGCCGAAGTACGCATAATACATGCACGGACAGCGTGGCTGAGGCGGATGCTCGCGCGTTCTCTATCGGGAAGTTGTTCGTCCCGACTTCGCCGGATCAGTATGAGTGCGGGTGTGTTTATGTTGGTGCGTGAGTTTTTGTCCGTGTGTGTGTGCGTGTCCGTGCGTGCGTGCGTGCGTGCGTGTGTGCGCGTGTGCGTGTGTGTGTGCGCGTGTGCGTGTGCGTGTGTGCGTGTGCGTGTGCGCGCGCGTGTGCGGGTGGTAGTAGCGAGCCGTCCCAAATGCATGGTCACGATCTCCGTGTATTCCCGACGTTCTGCGGTTGTGGCGGCGTCCCTGTGTGCGCTGTGCGCGTATAGCAGCAGCCGCAGCGACCGCGGCGTTTGTTGTGTGTATACGCCTATCTCCTTGCACGCCGCATATCCTTTTCTCATTATGTCTTTCTGCTCAGCCTGTCTTTTGAAGTCTGCCTCGTTTCCGCCTCGCTGTCGTCGTTCGTGCCCTTTTTGGCACGCGCTCTCTTTTTCCTCTCTCTCTCTCTTTCTCGTGAATCGTGGTAAATCACATCCCCTTCTTCGATGCACATGGTCCGGCGCATTTCCTGTTTCCGCCGTCGCCAGGTCGATGAACCTTCGTCTCTCATTAGCTGTCGCTCTGATTGTCGCACGCGTGTGACGGCGAGCGCGGCAGGTTTTATACGGTGAACTTAGATTATGGCAGTCGCTGTACTGCCTGTAAATGTCACTGCGTGGTTGTTCAGGGAGTTTGACGTATAGGCTTCGCGTCGATTTTGACGCTGTGGGGAAGTCGAAATTCGATCAGTTGGCTGGCTACTCTGGCGACATTTGGTGGAAACTGATATGTAAGGGTAAGTTCAAAGGAGAGCACCTTGTAGATAAAACGGCTTGACAAACGAGAAATGGAGTGCACGCGACACAACGCGAGCGATGTCTTATCAACTCGCTACGGCAAGAAGACGAGCTCGTCGAGTCGCTGAAGACGAGTAGCTTCACACAGAGTGGAGTTGAAGAAGGAATGCGAGGAGGAAATGGGGCCCGTTGTGAGAGAAACGAACTGCAAAAGGGCGCGAGAATATGGGCTCTCGATGGTTGGCATTGCATCTTGCATAGCGGAAACAGCGCGGGAAATGGGTGTCGATACTCACGACACGAGGGCTGCCAATTACACGAGCGCTTCCACTGCAAGACGCGATGCCAAGGAGCCCTGTGTCGTACCGTTTTGCAAAGGAGTGGTCTATTCCTTTCTTCTTTTTTTTTTCTTCTAAATAGAAATTAGCACCAGTGCGGCACCGTCCCGAGTTTTCTTTGTGCGGCAGCTTTGACGCATAGCGTACATACCCACACTGTGCCTAAGAATCTTCTAGAGCATGAAGCTTTTAATTTTCTCACGGTGTGTTTAATCAGTGGAGAAAGAGAGAATAACGTTTCCCGAATCTAGAATTAGCACACATGAAGCGTATTTTTTTTAAATCGTTACGTCATAAGCAGGGGTGTTATAATCTGCGCTTTTCACTCGCACTTCGTTTCCCGCTGTGCAGCAGGGCGTATGAACTGTGTGCTAATGAAAAAACGTTCGACACCGTCTCGCTGGTGTTAGGTGCTCTACCGATGCTGGCGTTGGCAGGGTCGCTTGCTGCGCATGGTCGCGGAAAGGTCTCCAATTATTGCCTTTTCCATCGTAATGCGGGAACACCTCTCTGGACTATTGCGTCTGTGCTGTCGATGGCCTTACTGCTTTTGAGCTATAGTTTTCACTCGCAATACTCCAGAGCGCACGGAGCTCTCGTTGGAAAGGTGTCGTCCGTTTCCCGACTTTTTTTTTTCTTTCTTTTCTTTGGCGTTTTGGTAGCGGCCGTTTCGCGCGTTTAGACTGTGTTCTTCCGGTGTATAAAGTGTTCCTCATTGCTCACCTTCGAGAACTGACGTTGCACGTTTCCGCCCGCAACTCGCGTTGATCCCGGCAGAGGGCACGTGGAGGCGCGCGCCCTCCTTTGAGCTGTCACCGCGGTGCTCATCACTGTCTGTTCATCAAGCGAGGGCCGACTACCGGCCTCCAGGGGGTGAAGGAGGGAGTTGTAAAGAGCGAAGGGAACAAGCGGCTCTTGTCTGCCTCGCTGTACACTCTTCCACTGGCGAACATCGCGAAGACCGAGATCAGTGTTGACGTCCGTCACGGTCGGTCTGCGAGCTGCACAGCACGGTCTCTTTCTTTCCGCTCGCGATAGATGAGGTTTGGGGTGGTTGTTGCAAGGAGGAAGGGAAAGGGGGAGCCCCTTTCTTTTAACCGCCCTCGGCGTCTGCCGGCCGCCGCCGAAGGCGCCGTACGTGATGGACGACGAGTTTGAGGTACGGGAACGACGACGCCATCTTGGAGGCGCACGTCGCGGCTACCCGATTGAAGAGGTGCAAAATCGAAGGTGCCCTCGCCGGCACGCCCGAGAGGCGTTTGACCCCTGACTCCAGCGACCCGCCTTGTTCTGGGCTTCTTGAAGTCCGTTCTTTTGTCTCTCTGCGTCGTTACATACCTGTAGGGCAGGTGGGGCGTTGCGTGCCCATAGAAAGGCGTTTTGACATTCTGTTGACACTAGTTTTCAGTGTGGTCTCTCTAGAGGGCACGTCGTATTTCAACGCATGCCTTTGTAACAACTCGGTCCGTGCCCTACATCTGAAGCTAGATTAGGTTCGGTACACACGCCTTCTGCCGTCTGCTGTTCAGCCTCTTCAGAACGGAATTCCAATCGCAGAGGCGGGCGGGCGTAAGCCACGGTTTGTATTCATCGAGGCTGACCCTCGTTGTCTCGGCAAAGGCCCTTCAATACTTTGAAGGGCCTTTGACGGGTTAGCCCGTCGGTACATTAACTTAATTCGTCGCTTCATGACATTTTCGTGGGCTCCGGAATCGCGCTTCCGTCCATGTGTTGTCACTGGTCACTCTGGTCATCAGGCTTTCGATGCAGGTCTACTACCGTGGCCACTGGCATCTCCGCATGTTAAGGTCCGTGAACGCTGTTCAGCCCGCCTAACGGGGATCAACTTTTTGAGGGGCGTACTTCTATATTAGTATTAATATTACTATTGTACTGCAGTACCGGTGTTGCAGTGCAGCTACAAGATTAGCAATTAAGCAGGCAAGCGCGACACATTGGCTGTACGGCCATAGTGTTTGCGGATACCTTTATATACCAGTGACAGCTTCACTGCTGTCTTCGGGCGGTGGAAGAATAGATCAGTGTGTCCGACCGTTCCACGTCACCCTAGTAAGAATGCTAAACGAATACTGGACCGTACCCGCCGTGGTTGCTCAGTGGCTATGGTGTTGGGCTGCTGAGCACGAGGTCGCGGGATCGAATCCCGTCCACGGCGGCCGCATTTCGATGGAGGCGAAATGCGAAAACACCCGTGTACTTATATTTAGGTGCACGTTAAAGAACCCCAGGTGGTCAAAATTTCCGGAGTCCTCCACTACGGCGTGCCTCATAATCAGAAAGTGGTTTTGGCACGTAAAACCCCAAATATTATTATTATTATACTGGACCGCGCTCCTGTTAATTGCATAGGAATCCCAGCATTCCAAGCCAAAGGCATGTGACGAGTTGAGTCGAGATTGCCTGACACACACACTCACACACACACACACTCACACAGACAGACAGACAGACAGACACACACACACACACACACACACACACACACACACACACACACACACACACAGAAGGAGCGTTCAACAGGACACACTTCCTTGCCTGTTTTTGCCAGAAGCATGCCAAAAACATGCCAGAAACAACCAAAATAAAACACACAGTTTGTTCACCGTGATCATCGCGGCGTTGATGCGAGCGCGCGCACTTCAAGGCGGCTATATCACGCCAGTCACATTTCTACGCGGCGTGTCGGCGGATGTCGTGCCGCGCTCCGCCGCGCACCGCGAAGCCGCGCGACCTTAGCTGAGCGGACAGAAAGAGGCCGAGCAAGGCTGGCGCTGGTGGTGAGCTGTCGTTGTGCGGGACGTCGTCACCTGTGCCGTCATTGTCTCGCGACTCTGCTGCGGTGGCGCGACTCAACGCGAGTTTCGCCCTTTCGCACCTCCGTATACGTGACTCAGGAGGCGGTGATTTCCGCCGCTCGCGAGGTCTTTATTTACCTGCGCAGTGGGTTCGCCTTTCCTCTGACGCGAGTCGTTCCTCGCTGCCCGACGTCTGGGGAGTCTTTTTTGCGGGCAGTTTTCTCTCGCGT